>NC_046156.1:75364516-75370747 GCF_011064425.1 Rattus rattus | reverse complement strand
ACTGACCCTGGACTCTGACCTCATAGGTAGCAATGAATATCCTAGTAAGAGCACCAGTGGAAGGGGAAGCCCTGGGTCCTGCTAATACTGAACCCCCAGTGAACTAGACTGTTGGGGGGAGGGCGGCAATGGGGGGAGGGTTGGGAGGGGAACACCCATAAGGAAGGGGAGGGGGGAGGGGGATGTTTGCCCGGAAACCAGGAAAGGGAATAACACTCGAAATGTATATAAGAAATATTCAAGTTAATAAAACAAAACAAAACAAAAAAATATTTATGAAACTAAAAAAAAAAAAAGAAGTGTATGGTTTTAGAAACTTAAACCAGGACTATAAGATAAGAGCTAGACTGTTGAGTAACATCCTCAGCTCATGCTATTTTTCAAATGCTCATTTACCATCCATATTTAGGGTTGGCGTTTTAGAATCTGTAGTAATATAGGACTATGTTTATTTATTCCTTTATTTTTCCATATAAATAGACTTAAGAATGTTGTCTGTTGTATGGAGAGATATTGTATATTAAGAACTCCTCATTTTATTAAATATAGGTTAAAAATGTAATACTTTTATGAATTTGGAATGATGCTCTGCTTAGAGCAGATAGATACTGAACACAATAAACAATAGATTTCTATCCATCAACCTCCAGACTCCAGTACAGCTCTGGACCTGAAATAGAGCACTGTACAGACAACCTACTGACCTCATAATAGGCCCAGGTGACAGGCTCCTCTGTGTAGGGCCCTAGTGTACCAGCATTAGCAGTAGGGACACTTATTCCAGTGTTGGAGGGGTCACTCGGGTGAAGGTTTGTCCATATGCTGGGAATCCAACAATGAGCTTCTCAGGTGCTGTCCCATTTTCATTCCAGTAGGTCATGCAGTGACAGAAGGTTAGTTATAGGCCCCAGGTAGCTGGCGACCTGTGCTAGGTTATATTACTTCCATGTTCTCACTGCTCAAATTATATATTCATAATTTATTAGTTTTCTTTCCAAAATACTTCACTGGAGTTGTAGTTAATGTGGTATAGAAGAATATTGCATACTCAAAATTTGTTTTTTATTTTGTGATGAATCTTTTATAATCTGGACCATTTCTGTAGTCTGCATTTGTATCTGTGTAAAGTCTTACCACATTGAGGAAGGTGTTGGTGCCAGTGTCATTTAGGGACTTGCAGAGTGGGCCGTTTTCCCCAGTGTAACCATCTTGGGTGCCATGGAGATTGTAAGTCATGACCTGGATGTAGTCTAGGGAGCTGTGGATGAAGGTTGTTTTTTAAATAATTTCATTTGTCACACTGATGTCAGAAAAATGCATCCATTCAAAGACTGTAAACAAAGCTCATGCATAGCAAAACATTCCAAGAATTAAGATCCTTCACTTATACTCCTACAGGAGTTTCATAATAAGGTAGACCACTTACTGTGATAATTGAGGGACCTCATAGACAGATTGGATGGTGGAAATGACACCAGCTACTATGGCAGTGACCATCAGCCTGGGGCTATTGTTCTCAGTGGCTTCCAGTTCAAAAGCTTCACGTATTTTCTACAGAATATTAAAGTACACATTCATTCCAGCCCCTCTAATAACATAAGTATATATTTTTAAAAAGTACTTTTATATTTTGTTTTACATTATTCTGTCAATAGAATAGTCATCTAATATTCACAGTGCTTAGAAAACTTCACTCTGTCCCATCTTAAGTTAGTAGCTTGTCATCCAAAAGCTAGGTCTGAGATGACTGATAGCTCTGCCACCATCACCACATTCTGAAGCATCATTTGTGGTAGTTCCCTATGTCCAGATTTCAGTGGAGGAGAAAGTTCCTTCTACTTTCTCAGTAGCTGAAGTATGTCTTAGGACCAACATCTCATCAAATGCAATGCAAAGTTATCTAAGAAAGAAGGTGGAGGTGACTGGATGACAGGTACAGTTCAGTGCCTGGTAATAATCTACCTGTACTTTGTGTGACTCTAGTTTTAATAAGAGCTACTGGGGCCAACTCTTATAGTTGCATTATTTGGGAGTGCTAGGTCATCTTCCAACAGAATGCCCATGGAAATTGCCATGCATACAAATGGTCACGAGACTAGGACATTTTATTGGATGAAGAGGCATTATCAGAAGGGTGTTAGAGCTGTCTTCAAATATTAACCCCATATATTACAATGTTTCTGACCTTATATTATGCTGTTTTTTGTGGGCAGAACTGTAACTTTTTTCTGGAGACATGTTTAATTAAAAATAGAGATAATCTGCAGAAGCTAGGAAACTAGAAAGGGACATTGGGGTATAGAGAAGAATAAAAGAGACCAAAAGATGGGGCATAGAATAGTAGAAAACAGTCTGGAGGGGAAAAAGAAGAATAATGGAGAAGTATTAAGTGTGGAATTGAATGTTAGTGCAGTGTACAGAAGGGGTAAGAGGAAGATTAACTAATACTTAAGGATATTTGGCAAAACCATGTGGAAACCCACTATTTTGTAAGATTCCTAAAATATAGCAACAACATAAAAGCTTAATTGGAGTTACCTACATAAATGATAGTGTAAGGCTCCTCCCAGAAGCCATAGATTATTAAAAAACCCAGTGCCACATATGGAATACTAGTCTTCAAGTAGTTCGTTAGGGGCTCCCAGAGACTCACAGGACAATACAGCCTATTGCCATTGCTGCTGGTTACCCATAGAACTTGATGAGATCCCCCACTAAGAGCACCACACACTTTGCTCATAGAATATAGAAAAGTCAAGTTAGTAGTGACCTAGAAATACTTCCCTGATGTCTATCAAAAGGTACGTTGAAGGCTGGTGGTGAGAAAAGTCATTAAAAGGCTTACCCAGATATGTAGCTCTTATGAGCTGTAGTAACAACTGGCTTGGAAAGATATGCCAACTCGTGCAACATGGGCATGAATGTTATGACGGTAATCAACACTGAACTTAACACCTCCCCCACAGAGAGGAACTCATGCCTCATACTGTTAAAATGGCCAAGAATCTGTAAATGGGGATTCATAGAACCTACTAATACTGTCTTCCTAAGGAAAATGGTATCAAACTGCCTAAGTAACTTACCTTTGTACCCACAGATTAGTGCAACTCTCATATCTCACCAGGGAAGCTTCTTTATGCAAATGCAAATGATAGTTAATACAGATTCACAGCTGGTGAAAATGCAGAGAATTGACCATGGAGTGTTGTGCCTTAAAGGAACTATTTGGATCACACCTCATCTTCCAAAGGCTCAGGTAACATTGGAGAAAAGGGGAGGAAATATTGTAAGAGCCAGAGATTGGGGAATATTATCGAAAAATAATGTCTTTGGCTATGATGGGTCTGTTGCAGCCACAAATTCACAACAGTTGTGGCTGTCTACACAAGATCAGCACAGGATCTAGCCAGTTGACACCAGTATGGAGAGGAAAGGATCTCAGGAGATCTCACCTTTAGTTGAGGAGCTATTGGAAATGATGGAAAAGAGAATCCGTTTTCCTCAATGGTATAGTCCATGGTAGTTTGCTTATGCTCCAGTAGATGGAGGCACACACATGTAAATAGCAGTCATTGGACTCAAAATCAAAACCCTCAAGTTGAGAGTGGAATTAAAAAGTCTAGGGAGAATTGGAAAGGTGTAGTGGTGGAGAAGGTAATGAATATGATCTAAGTATATTTATTTTTATGTAAGATTGTTAAAGAATAAAAGAAACAGAAAATAAAGGAATTACTGTATCTGATAATAAGCGCTTTTGGATAAAAATAAAGAGGTTGATTCAGTATTACTTTGCGTTGCAACTACACAGATTCTGGCCGATGATCTAGTGTATGGGGCTGTATGGAAATGGTCTGTCTCTTTGGATACAGAACAGTGGTAATGCAATCTGCCAAAGGAGTCAAAGATAAAAGAATGGGATAAATTAAAAGCCATCCATGGTCTTTGATTTCATAATCTATTTCTTTTACTTGGTGTTTATCTCTCTTGCTGATAATACCAGTCCATCAAGTAAAGTTCTTTCTCATGAATCTAGATCTGTATTTATCCAATGCATTCTTCCGACCACTAGATACGTCATAGTCAATGTTTAGAGGTAACAGGAACCAAGTTTTCCTCCAAGCCTCCTTGTTGTATTTAATACCCAACATATTTATGACCACAGTCCTGCTTTGAGAGCCAAATAATCTATTTTTTTACTAAACCTGATCCCCAGCTGCAAATTTCTGTCTTCAAATGTCTCTTTATATCTGCCCTCTTTCTCTCAGTGTAAAAGCATAGCTTTCCTCTTATTGTCTGTCCCTTAATTTATTCCATTGGAGCTTTGCCTGCTTACTCTACAGTTTTTTGTGGCTAATGTTAGAGAAATAGGTCAAAACCAAAAGTTTGGTCTTGTTTCTTCACTGTATACAACCTTTCAGAGGATTCCCAATTGTCTTGAGGGAGCATTCCCAATTCTTTAACCAAAGGACCCACATGAATAAATTCTTGCTTCCTGTACAAACTCAATATTTCTTCCAGTCATGTGATCACTGATCTCAGTGCCTTTATTTGTGACATGTCCATTGTGACCGAATTGTGGACACCAGTGATTTTCCAAGATTGAGATTAGGCACTTCCTGGGGAAGATCTTTCTGCTCCTGCCTCACACAAACTTCTCTGGGTTTCTTTTGTACTCTGCAGACTTTTATCATATGGGTGTGCAGCTATTGATTATGTTTTAGTCTTCGACCTCACAGTGTATGTTCTTTTTCTTTTTTCTTTTCTGTTTTTACTGATGCACCACTGGTTTTATTTTTGTTTTTGTTTTTGTACATTTGCTGTTTTATCCCAAGTCAGTCTTGGTGGATGGTACATTTTTAGGAGTCTATTAATTTCTTCTAGGTTATTCCATTAGTTGGCATGTAATAATTTTACAACAAGTTCTTGCAATGGTTCACACTTCTGAGGTGTCAGTTATGATGTCTTCTTTCCCTTCCCCTTATGATTTTGCTTATTTAAATTTTTTACCTGGTAGTCTCTTTAAAGATAATCACCTTTGTGTATCGTTTCTTTCTTTTTTTTTTTTTTTTCTTTTCTATTTTTCGAAGCTAGGGACCTAACCCAGGGCCTTGCGCTTGCTAAGCTCTACCACTGAGCTAAATCCCCAACCCCCCATTTCTTTTTTTTTACGTTATTATTATTATTTTTTTTCTGTATTAATTGAGTATTTCTTATTTTACATTTTAATTGTTATTCCCTTTCCCGGGTTTTGGGGCCAACATCCCCTAACCTTCCCTCCTCTCCTTATGGGTGTTCCTCCCATCCTCCCCCATTACCACCCTCCCCAACAACTTAGTTCATCAGGGTTCAGTCTTAGCAGGACCAAGGCCCCCTTCCACTGGTGCTCTTACTAGGATATTCATTGCTACTATGAAGTTGGAGCCCAGGGTCAGTCCATGTATAGTCTTTGGGTAGTGGATAAGTCCCTGGAAGCTCTGGTTGCTTGGCATTGTTGTTCATATGGGGTCTCAAGCCCCGTCAAGCTCTTCCAGTCCTTTCTCTGATTCCTTCAACGGGGGTCCCGTTCAGTGGTTTGCTGCTGGCATTCGCCTATGTATTTGCTGTATTCTGGGTTTGTCTCTCAGGAGAGATCTACATCCAGTTCCTGTCAGCCTGCACTTCTTTGCTTCATCCTGTCTAATTGGGTGGCTGTATATGTATGGGCCACATGTGGGGCAGGCTCTGAATGGGTGTTCCTTCTGCCTCTGTTTTAAACTTTGCCGCCCTATTCCCTGCCAAGGGTATTCTTGTTCCCCTTTTAAAGAAGCAGTGAAGCATTCGAATTTTGATCATCCGTCTTGAGTTTCATGTGTTCTGTGCCTCTAGGGCAATTCAAGCATTTGGGCTAATAGCCACTTATCAATGAGTGCATACCATGTGTGTTTTTCTGTGATTGGGTTACCTTACTCAGGATGATATTTTCCAATTCCATCCATCTGCCTATGAATTTCATAAAATCATTGTTTTTGATAGCTGAGTAATATTCCATTGTGTAGATGTACCACATTTTCTGTATCCATTCCTCTGTTGAAGGGCATCTGGGTTCTTTCCAGCTTCTGGCTATTATAAATAAGGCTTCTATGAACATAGTGGAGCATGTGTCTTTGTTATATGTTGGGGCATCTTTTGGGTATATGCCCAAGAGAGGTATAGCTGGGTCCTCAGGTAGTTCAATGTCCAATTTTCTGAGGA
>NC_046156.1:74613422-74633129 GCF_011064425.1 Rattus rattus | reverse complement strand
TTTGGATTTGTGATATCCTTGAGGGCTTTCAGGAGGAGGTATTAGGCCTTTAGGAAGTTAGACCTTGTGAGAGAAAGTTATTGCTGAAACAATATGGTCTTGAAGAGAAGGATGGAGGCCTTTAGCCCTTCCTCTATTTGTTTGGCTTCCACAACACAAGATAAGCAGCTTCCTCTGCAATAATACATAGGACAGTGCTCTGCCTTTACAGATCAAAAAGCAATCAGGTAAACTGATCATGGACTGGGATTTATCTGAATAAAGTTTCTTGTGTTTAAGTTGATCATCTTAGAGAGTATTTGGTATGGCATGAAAGCCAGTGTGGATGTTAATTTCATCAACTGCTCTTTTCCAACAATTGGTACAGTTGTGTGATTTTTTTCATTGTAGATTGCTAATGTGGTAGAGTGGGCCTTGCTTTACAGCCAAGGTCTACCATTGTACATGTTACATGAGTACTTGAAAAGAATGTGTATTCTGTTGTTAGGTGGGCCATTTTGTATTCGGATACTGTACTGGCTGGTTTTGTGTGTCGACTTGACACAGAGTTATCACAGAGAAAGGAGCCTCTCTTGAGGAAATGCCTCCATGAGACCCAGCTGTAAGGCATTTTCTCAAGGGGAGAGGACCCAGCTCAATGTGGGTGGTACTGTCGCTGTCCCAGGGCTGGTAGTTATGGCTTCATAAGAGAGCAATCTGAGTGCAAGCCAAGGGAAACAAATGCCAGTAAGTAACATCCATTCTTGGCCTCCTCATCAGCTCCTGCTTCCTGACCTTCTAAGTTCCTGTCCTGACTTCCTTTGGTGATGAGCAGCAATGTGGAAGTATAAACTGAATAAACCCTTTCCTCCCCAACTTGCTTCTTGGTCATGATGTTTGTGCAGGAATAGTAACCCTGACTAAGGGGCTGGAGGAATGGCTCAGTGGTTAAGAGCACTGACTGCTCTTCCAGAGGTCCTGAGTTCAATTCCCAGCAACCACATGGTGGCTTACAACCATCCGTAATGAGATCTGATGCCCTCTTCTCATGTGTCTGAAGACAGCTATAGTGTACTTATATATAATAAATAAATAAATCTTAAAATAAATAAATCTTTTTAAAAAAAAAAAAGAAACCCTGACTAAGACAGATACTGTTTGTCAAGGGTGATATTATATTATATTATATTATATTATATTATATTATATTATATTCTTCTGATTATCAGCTTAGTTTTCTGTCAGATACTGAATAATGGATTTTGAAATTTTCAGTTATCATTGTAGTTATTTTTCACTCTAGCTCTTTTGAGTTTTTGCTTTCTATGCTTTGAGTTAGAGTCCTTCCATTTATTACTTTATGTTCTTGGCCAGTATGTCCAACCTGTGCCTAACAGCAACTCAGACTTTCTTTAAATATTATGAAATCTGTATTTGCAACTGTTAAAAATTTGAACTTCATACATAATAGTGCTATGTCAAAATGTCACAAGACTGAACACACCTAGGAAACTTCTTGCCGTGCCATTGTATGCCTGTCTGTCTAAGGCTAGCTCAGGTATTGGAGATCAAAGCTCATGTTTGAGGTAACTTAATTTATCATTTTTCCAAAACTGCCTATATTATTATATCTGATGAGCATATAGGCAGGCTAGGATTTGGAGTACATTCATTTATTTTTTTTATGTCAAGATTTCACTGTGTACTGTAGTACTAACTTATCTGAAACTCAATATGTAGACCAGGCTACCCTTGAATCCATCTGTCTCAGCCTCCTAGGTGCTAGAATTATAGGCACATTCCACCGTGTCCAGCTAAACCTTGACTTTTAATAGATATGCTATGCTTAGGTAAATTACTTTGTGTGTAATTATTAGTATGTTAGACCCTACAATTTCTTTCTGCTCTTTCTCATTTTAAATGATTTATTTTATTTGTGTGCCTTGGCATTTTGTCTGTATGTCAATGTGAGGGTGTTAGATATTATCTTAGTTAAGTTTTCCATTGCTATGAATAGACACCACAACCAAGGCAACTCATATAACGGTAAATTTAATTGAGCTGGCTTACAATTTCGCCGTTTAATCCATTACCACCATAGCAGGAAGCATGGCACCCAAACAGACATGCTGCTGGAGAAGGGAGCCAAGAGTTCTACACACCTTTGACCTGAAGGCAGTCAGAAGACTGTGTCCCATTTATCTAGGAGGAGGGTCTCAAAGCCCACCCCTTTAAGCATGAGATACTTCCTCCAAGAGTCACCTCCTAATAGTACCCACTCCCTGGGCCAAGTATATTAAAACCACCACAGATCCCTTTAGAAATTGACTTACAATTTAAAGGCTGCATTAACAGGTGCAAGAATTGAACCTGTTTCTGTGGAAGAACAGCCAGTGTTTTTAACTGTTGAGCCATTTCCTCAGCTCCTCTTTTTTCATCTCCATTTTGATCTTTCTCACCCTGCTATGGTATTTCATTACTGTAAGTCGATTTTTCCATTGATTTGTGATTTATGTGTGCTATGGTTTTGTTTATGCTTGTCTTGTTTTTAGATAGGGCCATTTCTCTTTCAATGCTTTGTTTTCCCTTCACTTAACAGAACTTTCCACAAGTTTGAATGTGTCCTGCTGGTGAATTTCCTTGAATGAGTCTGGCTTGGGATTTACTGACATATTGACCCCTAGGTTTGGGTGGGTGGCTTTCAACCATTATTCTTCTGAGGATTTTCCAGGCCCCCCTTCTTCTTTGTTTTCTTCCAGGATTTGATACAATCTTCACCACTGGTGGTCTTTGATTCTCTGTTTCCCATTTTATTGTTCAGGACTGGTAATTTCAGTTGTGCTACTGTCTGACTCAGTTTCTTTCCTCTGTCTTCACACTGTTGAGTTCACTGCACTGTCGTTATTGTATATTTTAGTTCTGAACTTCACATTTATGTCTCTTTGCTTTCTATTTGTTTTATGGCATTTTCTATTCAAGCACATTCATCATGATCATAAAACCGCTTTCATAATGATTTCCTTAAGACCATTGTCAGATATTTCTAGTATTTCTGTCTGTTCAATCTTGGCATCTATGCACTATACTTTTCCTCTATCAGACTGAGACATTCTTTCTTATTGGGATCAGTGGGGTTTTTTGTTTTGTTCTGTTTTGTTTTGTTTTTTACTGAAACCTCGGGGTTTCAGCAGTCAAGGATGCTCACTACTTTTACAGAGGACTAGAGTTCAGTTCACAGCACTCATGTCTGGTGGATCGCAACTGCCTTTAACTCTAGGTCCAGTGACCTGACACCATCTTTTGGCCTCCGTGGGCACCTACACGCATAGATACACATACATATATACGTTTACATGAATAAAAGCAGACTTAGGGTCTTTCACAAGTCCTTTGGAAGAGAGTGAGGTAACTCGTTACTTGCAGACAATGAGAATTTCTGGTGCCAGTTGGCTACATAATACATGGCATGTTGGGTAGCCTCCACTGTCACTGTTCTGGCCAGAAGCAGTGTAGATAACTTGTTATAAGAGCCCTCGTGGCTTTCCTGACATGGTAAATGAGTACAAAGGTCCAGGGAAATCTGAGCTATGTGGGTGTTCAAGCTACCACTGGTCTCCTCTAAAACTAATCCTGCAGAGAGGGGCACTCCATTCCTCCTTGGCAGGTGTGAGACCACATGATCACAGTAGACCCTGCACAGGCTGGATGACACTCTTCTGCTGACACCAGCATAGTGAGGGGGAAGAAAGGAAGATTGGTTGGTCTGCCATTACAACTAAGCACAGTGGAAATCCAGGCTTCTACTCAGTTGTGGTGTAGCAGTCATGGAGGTACTTGTGCTCACAGATAAACACTAGGAAAACCAGGAATGTTAAACTTATCCATTCAAAGCAAATGATATATGACTTATTCTTTGCTCAGAAATCTGGGAGCATATGTGACCAATAGCCTGGTGGCCTATGTGCTCTCTGTGTGACCAGGCCACACTGACTCCCCGGGAAGTTTACCTTAAGTGTGTTTCCTCAGTTACTCTATAGAATGTATCTTTATAGAAGATGCCACTTGTACTGCACAAGAGTTTCGCTGTGGTCTTGGCTTAAGTGTTTTTATGTACAGAGGATTCAGTAATGTATCACTGGGAAACTTTCCCCCAAATTGTTCTATGCTTAAATATGCCTAAAATAAACTACCCAGTGTCAGCCTCTTGAAGTTTGAACCAATGTCAGCTATAGAGTCATAGATGACCACTTTCTTATCTCTCAAGGATGCTACTCTGGCCAGCCTGTGCCATATAATCTATGGTGTGGCTGTTGTTGAGAAGACATGGGCTTGGACCTTTCCATGGTACTTGGTTAGATCAGAACAACTATCATTCTGCTTTTTCAGCTTCTCCATCAGATTGGCACAGTAGATGTATTTCTTTAGTTTTTTTTTCTAGTTTGTTAGGTTTGGCTTGGTTTGGCATGCACATTTAGACTGCTGATTTGCTTCTGTAGCTACAGATCCCCTCGGCAGAGTCTATCTCCTGATGATCACTTTGTAGATTGCCCAGCATTCTAGTCACAGCTGGTTTTACTGTTACTAGGAAGGACTACACCCAAATCCTCAGGTTTGAAAACAAAGAATCTGCAGGTTACTGCGGTCTGAGAGGTCTCTTCAGACATGCTTCTTGATACTTTAGCTAAGAAAGACTGGGGTTGCATAATGGCTTTTTTGGCTATTTAAGTCTAGCTCACAACTGAAAATATAAGAGGAAGAAGTAATTATCAGCCTTTTCCAAAACAATTCTGGAGGGATTTAATTGCTGAGATTTATTTTAAAATTTCTAATATGTTGAATTCTCTCATTTCATCTTTTTTAAAAAATCAGGGGTTTTTTTTTACATTATTTTTTAGCAAAAAGCAAATAAAATATTTTCTCAAGGTTACATTTCACTAAGGGATACTTAATCTCTCAAGTGAGATCAAACTGCCCTGCTGTATGCTGCTGCTTCTGCTCCAGGCTATTGTGTACTGGGCCTCCCAAATGCCATGCTTACTCTGAGTGACCCCACTTTACAAAGCAACAGTTGTATCCATGTGAGTAGAAGTTTGGAGACAAAGGTCTGCATCTAATTTATTCACAGTGACACCATCACCTGCCTGCCATGAAGGTGCAAAATAGGTCACATAAAAGGAGAAAACCACCTAATACCTCAGTGGCAGAAACCATGCCAATTTGTTATCCAAACTTGATTCATGCACTAGTGATTGACAGGGCAGGGGGCACTATTTGACCCCTAGGGCTTTAGCTCAACCCATTTCTCCTGCTGTACATGGTCCAATCAAATTATCATTTATCCTCACTTTGCTTTCTGTTGTGTTGATCGGGTCCTGGCCCTCCTTTTGAAAAGTCCAAATCCTTCAAGCTTCCAGTAGCTCTCAACTGGGTTCACCTAATACCTTCCTTAAATGTCATCCGCTCTCCGCCTCAGCCTGCAAGGAAGCCTCTTTGAACTCAACCATTTGTGTGTGAAATGTGTGATTTGAGTGAATCTTAGCAATTAAGATTAGGGTTAAAAAAGCTGTGATTGCCAGTGGCCACACTATCAAAGGAAAATGGGCTGACTTAGTAAACAGTAACACAGAACCACTGAAAACTTCTGTAAACTTGCACCTATTCAGTAAAATTCTGACATTGCAGAAAGGCACCAATGTGCCTGCTCAGCATTCTTGACAATAAGAGAGTCTAAAATATGATGGTATTATTACTGCTCAACATGATGAATCCATGGTTTTAACACATTCTGCATTAAAATCTCAAAAAAACAATACTGTCAAAGAGGTTAGCATCTGAAATATCTAGTAAATGTTTTAAATAAGGTTTCAGAAGCTTGAAATGGTTGTTAGAAAGTTAGAAAGGCAGATTAAGTTTTTTGAATGTGGTTACTACCATCACAGGTATATGTCGGTGTGAGCCTTGCCTTAGCAAGTGTGAGGTCTTGAAGGTTTCAGCACCACCAAAAGTATTTAGTACATTTCAAATAGATAGAAAGGTGGATTTTTTTATATGTTTCCTGCTGCTTGAAGAAATACAAATATGAGGATATGTTGTCAATTACCCTGTTTAATTATTCAATAATGTATAACATGTGCAAAATGTTTCCCATCACTCATAAATAAAATACACAGAAGCACAACTCTGGCCTCAAGGGGGGATAAACGTTTCTTCTGGAACTAAATACTAGTGGCCACGGCTCCCGAACATAGATTGAGCAACCCCAAGTTTTCTCTTACTTAAATTATTTGAAATGAGAAAACCCACTTTTGATTTTGGATCTTTTTGGTTGGTTGGTTTGGTTGGTGGTTTTTATTATTTGTTTTTTATTTTATTTTTGAGGCAGAATTTCTCTCTACTGTAGCCTTGGCTATTCTAGAACTCACTCTGTAAACTATGTTGGCCTTGAACCTGAGATCCACCTGCTTCTGCCTCCCCTGTCCTAAGTGCTGGGATTAATGAACATCCACCTTTAATCTGGGCTGGCCTTCTGGTGTCAGTTCACAGAACATAGAAGGCTAGGAAGCATTTGCTTATTTGCCTGCTTGCCCTCACACTCACTGACATTAGAGCCTACCTTTCCAATGATTCTGCTGTAAATTCAAGACCAGCTGAGACCTCTAGCTTTGTGGGCTGAACAACTGCTGGATTGTTAGACCTTCCATTGGTAGATTGCCACTGTAGGCCTTGCTGGAGCACAGCCTGTAAATCCTTCTAATAAACCCCCTTTATGTGTTTTCATTCTATGATTCTGTTCTTCCGGGCTCTGACTAATGCTATTCTGCTTTTCTCTACTCCCAAGGGATGGCCCTAGCCATATGGCTTCCTTTTCTTTCTGCTCTGGACTCTTCCAGATGCTTCTGGATGTTCTTTCTCTTTTATCAAAAATAAAAAAAACAAAAAAAAAAAAACAAAAAAAAAAACTTTCTTTTAATCATGGTGCAGTCATCTCAATGGGTTTTTAATGAGCCCTCCCTAAAGCTACTAGAATAAGGCAACGTTAGCCTAGTGGTGGTGTAACATGCCTTTAGTACCAGAACTCAGGAAACAGGTAAAGGCAGGTAGAGTTCAAAGTTACCCTGATGGACAGAGCAAGTTCCAGGGACAGCCAAGACTGCACAGTGCTGTCTTGGTGGGGAAAAAAATAAATCAAAAAATAAAAAGGAATAAGAGAAATGAAAATAACCAGACACAGACAACATACCCATTTGAAGGGAGGTTATTGAGGACTAGAAGATGGGTTAGTGGTAAACCATGAAAGCTTAGTGCCTAAGTTTGGATCCCCAGAATCCACCCACATAAAAGCAAAGCCAGACACAATAGTGCAGACATCTGTGATTTCAGCATAGCAGTGAACATTAGGTCAAGGTGGAAGGTTAGGACCTACAAGCAGTGTTGCCCTATGACCTCCATACACACATTGTAGCAGACATGTATCCCCACACTTACACTAACACACAGACATACATACTAACACACACACACACGTATACACGCAGAGAGAGAGAGAGAGAGAGAGAGAGATTAAAAGAAAAGAGTCTAATGAAGTTGCAATAAAGGATTTACAATGAGCCTAAGGATGGGAAGTGATGCATGAAAAATGCCCGTAATGAGAAGCACTCTTCATTAAGGCATGGTGTCTAATGATGATGATAATAATAATAATAATAATAATAATAATAATAATAATAACTATAAAAGGAACTTTTTCAGGGCAAAGTGGGTGGTACAAGTTATATGGGTAGGAAAAGATGGGAGAGTGGGGAGAAAAAAAAGAACTATTTGTGGTAGAATTCGGAAATGCTCATAGAATAAAAGGCACCATAGTGGTTGATGTGTATTACTTCATTGTATCCCATTTTGTTCTTAAAAAAAAAAAAAAAGCTCGAGGTACTGGATTGAAACCATTCTAAAGTTCATTTGAAGCACAAGTCTCTCATTGTGGCTGCCACAAACGGGTGGAGACTTCCTTTCTGAGTGGACAAAGCCAGATTTAAAGATAGAGCAAGCCACCCAGCATTCAGAAGCAGGAAGGTGGGGCTGGTTCCTCCAGGGCTCCAGCTGGGAAAGTCTCTGATCCAGTCAAGTGCGAAAGGGTGGTATCCCGGTGGAGAGCCAGCAGAGAGGAAGGAAGTCCTCAGAGCCATTGTGAGAAGTGAAGGTTAAAATCCAAGACTCACCACGTAAGCTATGATGGCTCCTTTTCTGCAATTGGGGAAGAAAGGAATTTAAGATACTTATAAATATTTGGTGTTATTTGGGACTGATAGGGACAAGTCTATGTACAAATTGCTTCCTCCAGAGCTAACCATTTAAAACCAAATTTCAGATAAAAAATAAGTGTGTCCACTCTGTTGCACAGGGTTCCTATAAACACTCTGGTTTGAGGGAACACTGCGAGTCAAACAGTATGAAAGAGAAGAAAGGAAATGACTACTCAAATACATTAGGTACAACCCTACCCTTGAAATCAATGACTAGGTTCAGTTAACAGTAAGTAAAACTGTGTTTATAAATAGTTTCGTTTTATTTTGGTAGTGCTTGGGATCAAAATCAAGGCCTCTCGCTTGCTAGACAATTGCTCTGTCACTGAGATATACCACGCTTTCAGCCCTTTAAATATTTGAGTCACTAAATAAGCTTACTTGGTAAGTTCCAAGGCCTGAGACGTCAAGGACATGTCCTTGGGTTGCTATTATTGAATATGTGTGCTACAGCCATTGCCATTCATAGGAAATTAGTGTTACTGATCCATTTTACTGTGAGCATTGGGGGACCTGAAGGAAACTTCTCAAAGACACAGCTTAAAACTTGTAAATGCTCACATTTCAGCAAACAATCCTCAAACCGGTATGGCTGCTTATAATAGCATCACAGACTCATTAAGGGAGATCTGTTGCCTCCCAGCCAAAAGAACAGAATCTAAGACTTAATTTAGTTGGGCTAGTCAATGCCTGGCTAAGAGATCACCCCCTCACTAAGTGTGTGTGAGAGGTGTTAAAGAGATAGAAGGAATAATTAGCCCTTTATGAGAGAGTGTATTTTTGCTTCCCAGAATTTCTGCCTCCTGTTGGGGTTGAGGAATTGCCACTCAAAATAAACAAACACTGATCTCAGCTAAGCAAGAATAGTTCATTGAACATATACCATAATACTGTATGTCTAGGATTGCAAAAAAGATTGTGGGCCTAGTCTGTTCTCAGAGTAGACTTTTTATAGGAAAAAAAAAAAGACCAAAAGATTAAAGGGCAAAGGGTGGAGTAAACTAGTGGTTTACTAGTCAAAGTGTCAGCTAACCTTTAAGCTGATTGGTCCTGAGTAAGGTAAGGGGGATGTGGATGGGTGTTGAACAGGGAAATTTCAGAACAATGAGATAACAGAACAAGAGCATTATAATCATAACATTTTGACTTATTAGTAGCATTCTTTAGTGTCAGCCACAAAAACCAATGAGCTCATATGTAGGTGCAAAAAGGTCTGCCTGGTGGTAAACTCTGATTCAAGCTATTTTAGACATAACAATTCATATTGACCTTTGAATTGATGGGTTCTACATAAAGCTATAAACGTTAATTTTTTCCAACCTACTTTAATAAGGGTTCAACCTCTCCTCTTGCCCACCACCCACTAGAGGAAATGAAGAGAAAAGTTAGTAGGATATGGGGAAAGTGGACTTGTTTAGCAATAGTTCTTTTGAAATGGAAGAGCCCAATCTTCTTCGATAGCAGTTCAGTTTTATAGCAAACACCAAATATGAATCAGCAGCTGCAGCTCAGTCCTCTCAGCAGGCAGACACTACACATGAACCAGCAGCTGTAGTTAATCCTGAAGAAACCTACAAGGCTCACCAACTGGCTCGAGGGTCATGGAAGCAGAAAGAAGCTGCAGGGAACCTCACGTGAAGCAGCTCTTGGGCAAGTTTCTCTCAATGGTGGCATTACCACAAGTGGAGCTCAACAGTACTATGTAAGACAAACCAATACAAGTGTGTCATTAGCAAAGATTAGCAAGTCAGAGCATACCAAACCAATACCCAGTTTGTGGTGTCATATTTATACTCCTTCATCAAGTGTCCTTTCAAATGTCTGCTATATCAAAGCATCCTTTCATCTGTGTCTGCTTCAAGAAAAATTCTTTCACAAGTCTGTTTTAACAAGCATCTCGTGTGCCCCAGCAAAACATTATTTGACATAACTGATTTTCCAAGGAAGTTTCCATTTCATAAAGCTTTGTGGAATTTCTTATAACAGCAAACCTTATACAGAACATTTAGAACATACAGAACAAAATAAAGTGTGTGGTCCTCATGTCCTTGAGCCAAAGTCATTTCTCTATGTCAATGACTGGCAGGCATGTTATAGCAACAATAAGAAATAGTTGGTGGGCATGGAACAAAATAGAGGGGAAGATGTCAGACTAAAGCACACCCCTACCTCAATCCTTAAGTTCTGTTGATCTCGCCACCTCTCTGACTCAGAAAGGCATAGTTTTCCTTTTTTTATTTCCCCCCTCTCTGTTTTCTTTTTTATGTCAGTGAGAGTCAAGTATGCTTTCTCTATGATACAAAAGTAACTTGTATTCACCTGATATAATTGTCATCTTGGACACTTAATACTGAATAAGCTCACACTTTCCAGTTCTTTCTGAACTCTGGCTGACTGGTTTGACTCAGGTCAAATAGCTCTCCAAACTGACTGATTCAATCTGGCTTCTCTTTCAGCTTCTGACTGAATTGCTCTGCTTGGCCTCAAACTAACTTTGGCAATCTGTTCTAATCTTCTGGTTCCTTCTCATTCTCTGGCTCATTCTGCCTTCACCTGTATCTAACTTGTTATCTCTAAAACCCATTTCTGTAGCACTACCCCTGTAAAAATTGCCTCTGAACTCCACAAACTCCACTCCATTGCACAGCCTCTCAGTTCACTGAATCAACCAAAATGCTTAACTCTGAACTGCACTGAACTGACTGCTTTGAACTCAACTGACTTATGGAAGTCAGAGACCTGCATTCCTCTGTCCCCTGAGTGCTGGGATTAAAGACATTTATACCATGCCTGGACCTAAGTTGTTCTTTACCTGGAACTTGTTTTGTACTAGGCTGGCCTTGGACTCAGAAATCTGTTTGCCTCTGTTCCCTGGGATTTAAAGCTTGTCTGTGTTCCAGCCAGAGTAGCCATGTCACTGAATTAAAATCCCTCTACACTATGATTTTGGGCTTTTTTGCTCTTTCTAATACTTCCCTTTCCTTGCTTAACCATCATGTGGCTGACCCTTCCCCGACCCATGCCATTCTTTCTTAAGCAGCCTAGTTCTATCTTTCTTTCTTAAATTCTCACCTATGAATCTATGATAAACTTGTCTCTAAAACTCACCCTTAGTGGTTCATGACTTTCATTAGTTTTGCCAGGATAAGAACCCCTAAGCCTTTGTCTGGGGATGGCTCTGGTGGTCACCAAGTTTCCAGGAAGATGCCTCAAGGTTACTGTATCACTAGGTTGAAGATGAGCCAATGGCCAGGGCTTTAAGCTAGCCACACAGCTAAAAGTAAATGATAAGGAAAGGTAGAAGTTTTAAGGTTGCCTCCCCCTAGACAAAAGTTTATAGCAGAAGAAAGAAACTGGTCGGGCCCTGGAACTGAAATTACACCAGCCAGTTCAGCAACTCTCTCCCAGGAACTAGGTGACCATAAAGTTAGATTACAATCTTGAGAAACAGGAAGCTTCTCCTTGTGATTTTTCACTGGTATTCTCAACATTTTCCAATGACGCCATCCCTACCCCATTGGGTTGTGACTTCTTCCTTTAAATACCCCTTCTCCCAGCTACTCAGAGTCCCTTGCAGTGTTTGACCCCTGCTGAGCCCTGCTGATGCTTGTGGAAGTCTTTTGTTCCTAACAAAGAAACAACTTGGCCCTGGGTGATGGTCAATTCTTCCTGCCTTTTGTTTTTTCCCAGTCTTTTGTTCCTGGGATTTAGGCTGATCTTCCTGGATTTCTCCCTAGTAAATTTGGGGCACTATTTGGTCTTTTGTTACTGAAGCCTTAAGCTGGGGTTTCCCACTGTGCTTCCCAGATTTTTCCACCTGGTCAACTTGGGGTATATATTGGGTAAATAAAGCTACAAAATTGGTTTTTCTTTCTTAACACAAATAGTCTGCATGTGTGTATTTTTTAATCCCACAGGCTTACGCCCCGTTCTCAGTGCCCTGTCAGTGCAGGCATTGACACACAGCAGTAAAGAACACTGGCTGCTGCTTTTTCAGAGGGCCCAGGTTCCATTCTCAACATTTACACAGTAGCTCACAAACATCAGATAAACCCACCCATAAACATACATGCAGACAAAATACCAATGCATATAAAATAGAAATAAATATTTTTTAAAAAAGAGTTCAAGACAAGCTTGAACTACAGAGAAAATCTGAGACAGCCTGAGCTACATAGTATGATTCTACTTCAAACAAAACAAAGCAAGATAGAAGAATATGAACAAATATTATTAGAAGCACAAAGAAATTAGGTAAGAATATTTAAAAAGGTATGAGGGGACAGAGAAGAAAGCAACCAAAGAGGAGAGTGAAAGGAAAAAGCAATTATATGGGAAAAAATGATAAACTACTATACACAGGAAAATATACCACAATGGTTTACAGTCATTTAAGTGACTCATATATATTCTAATGTTAGCAATACTTGGAACAATATGACTATTATCTCCCGTAATAGGAAATCAATTAGAGTCATTATATCTAATGTAAAGATCAGAATGAAATAGTTGTTTCTGAAAGTACTTAGACCTGGAAGAAATTATTGTAGGAAACAGTGATTGTTTTCTGTAATTCACAGAGGTGTTTATTCTGAGGGAGCTTTATACCCTTTGCGTGACTTTAGTCACAAGACAGTCCTGGCAAACCTGGCATGTCTTGCATTATTGAATATTGCAAACAGTGCATAATTGTATGGAGAGAAGCAGGATGGTGGACGCTGATGTTAAGATTCCGCTCTGTGTATTTACAGCTTATACTGAAGACCAGCTAAGACAGCCAGCCTTGGACTTCATGTAGCCAGCCACTGCTAGAATATCTGGACTGAAGCTTGCCCCAAGAACCAGACACCACCCGGACCTGAAGGGACCAATCAACGGTTCTCTGCACCCAAATCCCATGGGAGGGAGAGCTAAACCTTCAGAGGGGCAGGCACGCCTGGGAAGCCAGAAGAGACTACACTCTGCCCACATTTCTGACTCCAGAGGAAAACACCTAACGCCATCTGGGACCCCGGTGCACCAGGGGCTCCAGGAAAAGGCGGCGCAGGCCCTCCTGGTTGCCACCCTCATGGAGAGCTCAAAAGCAGCCCCCCACGAGCAACTTCAGCCGCGGGACCACAGGTAAGACCAACTTTTCTGCTCCAAGCAACCTGCCTGGTGGACTCAGGACACAGGCCCACAGGAACAGCAGAAGACCAGTAGGCAGGAAAGACTACACGCCCGAAAGCAGAACACTCTGTTCCCACAACTGGCTGAAAGGAAACAGGAAAAGAGGTCTACAGCACTCCTGACATACAGGCCTATGGGACGGTCTAGCCACTGTCAGAAATAGCAGAACAAGGTAACACCAGAGACAATGTGATGGTGATAGTTTCAGAACTACTTAACCTGATAAACACCTTCAGCAAGGTGGCTGGGTATAAAATTAACTCAAACAAATCAGTAGCCTTCCTCTACTCAAAGAATAAACAGACTGAAAAAGAAATTAAGGAAATGACACCCTTCACAATAGTCCCAAATAATATAAAATATCTTGGTGTGACTTTAACCAAGCAAGTGAAAGATCTGTATGACACGGATATCAAGTCTCTGAAGAAAGAAATTGAGGGAGATCTCAGAAGATGGAAAGATCTTCCATGCTCATGGATTGGCAGGATTAATATAGTAAAGATGGCTACTTTGCCAAAAGCAATCTACAGATTCAATCCAATCCCCATCAAAATTCCTACTCAATTCTTTACAGAGATTGAAAGAGCAATTTGTAAATTCATTTGGAATAAGAAAAAATAACAAAAAACCCAGGATAGCAAAAACTATACTCAACAATAAAAGAACTTCTGGGGGAATCACCATCCCTGACTTCAAGCAGTATTACAGAGCAACAGTCATAAAAACTCTATGATATTGGTACAGAGACAGGCAGATAGATCAGTGGAATAGAATTAAAGACCTAGAAATGAACCCATACACATATAGTCACTTGATCTTTGACAAAGGAGCTAAAACCATCCAATGGAAGAAAGAAAGCATTTTCAACAAATGGTGCTGGTTCAACTGGAGGTCAGCATGCAGAAGAATGCAAATCGATCCATTCTTATCACCATGTAAAAAGCTTAAGTCCAAGTGGATCAAGGACCTCTACATTAGACCAGATACACTCAAAATAATAGAAGATAAAGTGGGGAAGAGTCTCGAAGACATGGGCACTGGAGAAAATTTCCTGAACAAAACACCAATGGCTTATGCTCATGCTCTAAGATCAAAAATCAACAAATGGGACCTCATAAAACTGCAAAGCTTTTTTTTTTTTTATGACTTTTTTTTTTTTTTTTTCTGGAGCTGAGGACTGAACCCAGGGCCTTGCACTTGCTAGGCAAGAGCTCTACCACTGAGCTAAATCTCCAACCCACTGCAAAGCTTTTGTAAAGCAAAAGACACTGTCATTAGGACAAAATGGCAACTAACAGATTGGGAAAAGATCTTTACCAATCTTACATCTGCTAGAAGGCTAATATCCAAAATATACAGAGAACTCAAGAAGTTAGACTCCAGAGAGCCAAATAACCCATTAAGAAATAGTGTACAGAGCTAAACAAAACATTCTCAGCTGAGGATTATTGAATGGCCAAAAAGCACCTAAAGAAATGTTCAACATGCTTAGTCATCAGGGAAATGCAAATCAAAACCACCCTGAGATCCCACCTCACACCAGTCAGAATGGCTAAGATAAAAAACTCAGATGACAGCAGATGCTGGTGAGGATGTGGAAAAAGAGGAACAGTCCTCCATTGTTGGTGGGATTGTAAACTGGTACAACTACTCTGGAAATCAGTCTGGAGGTTCCTCAGTAAATTGGACATTCAAACACCTGAGGACTCAGCTAGACCACTCTTGGGCATATACCCAAAAGATGCTCTAACACACAACAAAGACACATGCTCCCCTATGTTCATAGCAGCTTTATTTATAATAGCCAGAATCTGGAAAGAACCCAGATGCCCTTCAATAGACGAATGGATTCCAAAAATGTGGTACATCTACACAATGGAGTACTACTCAGCTATCAAAAACAATGACTTCATGAAAGTCATAGGCAAATGGAATGAACTAGAAAATATTCTGAGTGAGGTTACTCAATCATAGAAAAACACACTTGGTATGCACTCATTGATAAATGGATATTAGCCAAAAAGCTCAAATTACCCAAGATGCAATTCACAGACCACAGGAAGCTCATGAAGAAAGATGACCAAAATGCAGATGCTCCCACTCCTTCTTAAAGGGGGGGGGATATCCATAGGAGGAGATATGGAATCAAAGTTTAGAGCAGGGACTCAAGGAATAGCCATTCAGAGCCTGACACACATGTGCCATATATATATATATATATATATATATATATATATATATATATATATATGCCAGAGGTTGATTTCAGGCATTGTCTTAGGGCTTTACTGCTGTCAACAGACACCATAATCATGACTCTTATAAAGACAACATTTAATTGGGGCTGTCTTACAGGTTCAGAGGTTCAGTCCATTATCATCAAGGCAGGTGCATGGTGCATCCAAGCATGGTGCAGGAGGAGGCGAGAGTCCTATATCTTCATCTGAAGGCTGATAGGAGAAGACTGGCTTCTAGGCAGCTAGGAGGGGGCGGTCTTAAATGCCCACAGTGACACACTTCCTCCAACAAGGCTATACCTAATCCAACAAGGTTATACCCCTAATAATGTCATTCCCTGGGCCAAGCATCGTCAAACCACCACAGGTGTCTTCTTCAGTCACTCTCCACCTTAGTTTTTGGGACGGTTAACCTGATGAACATGTAGAGCACAGATTCAGGTACTCTGGCTGGCCGGGACACCCTTTATGTGTGTCTTCTTGTCTCTGCCTGCTTAGAAGTGGGATTACAAGCACAAGCTACTGCCCATGGCTTTAAGTAGATGTAGAGGTTCCAAACTTAGTTCCACATGCTTGCTTGGCAAGTATTTATTGAGATATTTCCATGACCCCCTGAAAGTTATTTTAAGAGAGAACGTTATGGAATCAAGACCCCTAGAAGTTCCTATTTCTTTAGCATGAAGGCATGATAATGTATTGAATAAAACAAGAACCTATCAGGCATATTAACTCATATACTCTCTTGAGTGAAATAGAAATAAAATAAGTTTAGATGAGAGCTGAAGTGGTTAAGAGTCCTAGCTGCTCTTCCAGAGGACCCAGGTTCAATTCCCAGCACATACACAATGGCTTACAACCATCTGACATTCAAGTTCCAGAGGACACAGTGCCCCTTTCTCATCTCCAGGTTATATGCATGTAACACACATGTAAGCAAAACACCTATACATATAAAATAATAGGAGTACAAAATAAGTATAGATGAACATATGTCTATGCTTCCTAATTTGGAAATGGATTGAAGTTGAAGACAATATTTATCTCAGGCTAAATGTGTATGTATGAAAACATTGGCCTAGTGTTAAGCTAGGGAGAAGTAAGATGTTTAGTTGAGCCTGTATAACATTCCTATAACTCAGTGACTGAGGTCTGGCTCCATGGCAAGCATGTGCCTTAGCAGGTACTCAGCCTTGGGCTTAATTCCTAAACTGAAAAAAAAAAAACCAAACCAAATTTGGCATAGTTCAAGAATAAGCTCATGCTCTAAAGACCCATTCCATAACCACTACACACACACACACACACACACACACACACACACACATGTCAACACCAGCACTCCCTCAGGCCACTGCCCCCAATTAGAGCAGACTCCCATTGCTCAGGTGCGGGCCACACCAGTCAAGAATAGTTTTGGCTGACAGCTGAAAGGTCTCACTCCATAGACTCAGCTCCCAAGACCCATTCCACCACCATAGCCCCACCTATCTCACCGCCTACCCTGCTACCAGGCCTCTTCCCCCAACTCTGGAAGATTTCAGCTGCTCAGTGCAGGCCATACCAGTCAGAAGGACAGAGACCCCATGTTACACCAAAGGCCAAACTAGTGCCCAGAATTCCAGCACCCAACCTGGTCTGAGATGCCCTACTGGATCAGAGGTTACTCCAGCCACCAGAAATCCAGGCCATAAAGACCAGAAAACAAAGAAAAAACAAAAACCATGGACCAAACACCCCATCTAATAAAGACAAACCAAGGAATCAGCACCTAGGACTATAATCATACCAAACCCAATACCCAATTGCCAGCATAAGAACACAGTCAACAATAGCTATATTAAGGCACCACCAGAGCCTTGCTATCCTATGGTATCAACACCTGACTATTTCAATGCAGCTGCAACACAAGAAAATAACCTTAACACCAACTTTATGAAGATGATAGAGGCCTTTAAGGAGGACATTTTAAAATCCCTTAAATCAAAATGATAAACAAAACATTGGAGATCAATAAATACCTTAAAGAATGCCAAGAAAGACTAGAAAAAAAAATGAACAGGTGAAGGAAATTGTTCAAGACCTAAAAGTGGAAATAGAAGCAATAAAGAAAACACAAACTGAGGGAATTCTAGAAATGAATAATCTAAGTAAGTGGACTGGAACCTCAGACACAAGCTCACTAACTGAATACAAGAGATGGAAGAAAGAATCTCAGGTATTTAAGATACAATGGAGAAATAAATACATTGTCAAATGCATGATATATCTAAAAAAACAAATTCCTGTGTAAAAAAAATCTAGAAATCTGGGACACCATGAAAATATAAAATTAAGAATAATAGGAATAGAAGAGAGATGATTCCTGGATCAAAGGTCCAGAAAATATATTTAATAATATCATAGAAGAAAAATTTCCTAACCTAAAGAAGGACATGCCTATAAAGGTAGGAAAAACTTAGAGAACACCAAAGAGATAAGACCAAAAAGAAAGTCCCTGGGTTACATAATAATCAAAACACTAAACATACAAAACAAAGAAAGAAAATTAAAAGCTGTAATGAGAAAAGGCCAAGTAACATATAAAGGCAGACTTATTAGAATTATACCTGAGTTCTCAATGGAGACTCTAAAAGTCAGAGGGTCCTGGTTGAAGTCTTGCAAACTTTACAACTGCAGATGCCAGCCCAGACTACTATACCAGAAAAAACTTTTAATCACCAGAGATGGAGAAAACAAAAAGATTTCATGATAAAATCAATTTTATTTTTTTTTAAATTTAACTTTTTACTTATTCACTTTTCCTTCCCTAGTTACCTCCTCCCCAATCCTTTTCCCCATTCCCCCCTTCCCCTTCTTCCCTGAGCAGGTGCCCGCCCCCTGGGTATTCTGCCATTTTTACACTTCAAGTCTCTGTGGGGCTAGGGGCTTCCTCTTCCACTGAGGCCAGACAAGGCAGCCCAGCTAGAAGAACATATCCCATATATAGGTAACAGCTTTTGGAATAGCCTCTGTTCCAATCCCATCCTTCTGTTGCATACAAGAAACACACATCAACATCAAGATAGACATTATCTCAGAGTAAAGAGTTGAAAAAAGATTTACCAAGCAAATGGACTCAAGAAGCAAGCTGGTGTAGCTATTCTAATATTTAACAAGATAAACATCAAACCAAAATTACTCAAAAGAGATAGAGAAGGACATTTCATACTCACCAAAGGAAAAACCACCAAGATGAGGTTTCATTCTTAATACCTATGCCTCAAACACAAAGGCTTTTGTAAAAGAAAAATTACTAAGGCTTAAATTATACATTAAAGCTCAGCACCTGATGGAACATTCTCAAAAATTGACTTCATACTCAGTCATAAAGCAAGTGTCAACCTATACAGAAAATTAAAATACCCCCCTGTATCCTATTAGGCCACCACAGATTAAAGCTGGATTTCAGCAACAACAGAAACAAAAGGCAGCCTACAAATGGGGAACAAACAACTCCCTACTGAATAACTTTGGGGTTAAGGCAAAAGTAAAAAATTAAAGACTCCCTAGAATCAACGAAAATGAATGCACAGCATAACTAAAACTTATGGGACACAATGAAAGCAGTGCACAGGAAAACTCATAGGACTGAGTGCCTTCATAAAGAAATTGGAGAGATCTCATACTAGCAAGTGGACAGCACACCCTAGAACAGCTCTAGAACAACAACAACAACAACAACAACAACAACAACAACAAAGCAAACAGACCCAAGAAGAGTGGATGGCAAGAATTAACAAAACTGGGGCCTGAAATCAATAACATAGACAAAATCAATAACAAAAAAAAATACAAAGAAACAATGAATCAAAGAGCTGATTCTTTGAGAAAACCAAGCAGAAAGACAAACCCTTATCCAACTAACTGAAAGACACAGAGAGAATATCCAAAATAACAAAATCAGAAATAAAAGGAGGACATGACAACAGACACCAAGGAAATCCAGAGAATCATTAGGTCATACTTCAAAAGCCTGTACTTCC